>NC_051229.1:6019988-6049988 GCF_015220715.1 Pygocentrus nattereri
GAGAGAGAGAGAGAGAGAGAGAGAGAGAGGGAAAGGGAGAAAAAGAGATGCTAATGGTGTTGACTTAATAATCTCAACCAGTTGAGATGAAATCACAAGAGCCAAGGACCCAGTCCACTCATCCATCTACCTATCTACCTATCCATTCAGCCATCCAGTCATCTAGCCATTCTTTCTTCCGTCCATCTGGCCATCCATCTTTGCTTCCATCCATTCATCTACCTATCCAACCATCCATTCCGTCGGAGGGTAATTATTCATTCTTTGGATCGATTCGTTGATTCAGCAGAGCTGCATCAAATCACTCTTGCATCGACCCTGAGCTGATTAAGACTGTTAAAACATACCGAAGATGCCACGTGGTTTTGTCTGTGTGCGTGCAGCCAAGCAACAGTAGCTATGAAAGCGTTTTTGTGTCACATTCAACACAAAACTAGTATAATATATAATGTCCACAAAGGGGAATTCCACCAATTTGTATTAAATGTTCTGCATAATTAAATGGTTGAGATGTAAACAGAGTGCTTCAGAGTGCTTCAGAGTGCTTCAGAGTGCTTCAGAGTGCTTCGGTGTAAAACAGTTCAGAATTTGTTACAATGGTGATGATAGGAACCAGGGGTCGCCATGACTACAACTCAAATATAGCCTTTTTACCTTCTATCCAAAACCACCAGTGAACCTACAGGGGTCTTCTTTTTTAAATGTTATGTTGTCGATGGTAAAATAGTGATAAATCTTGTGTTTTCTTTGGGGACTATTTTGCCTCACAACGCCCTACATGTACCCCTCCACCATGAATGGCTTCAAAATTATGTTTTAGGTCAAAACCTTCTTAAAACTATCATAAGACAATGTCTCAGACATGAAACAACACATTCATAACCATTTCATGTACTAACTCTCCATGAGGGAGTTTTTAGAGGTGGACGTCTGGGGCCAGATTCACAAAAGCTTTCTTAAGAAAAACTTCTGACCACCTCCTCGTTTCTACACTCATTGTCCAGTTTATCAGCTCCACTTACTGTATAGCTGCACTCTGTAGTTCTACAGTTACAGACTGTAGTCCATCTGTTTCTCTGATACTTTGTTACCCTGTTCTTCAGTGGTCAGGACCCCCATGGACCCCCACAGAGCAGGTACTATTTGGGTGGTGGGTCATTCTCAGCACTGCAGTAACACTGACGTGGTGGTGGTGTGTTAGTGTGTGTTGTGCTTGTACAAGTGGATCAGACACAGCAGTGCTGCTGGAGTTTTTAAACACCTCAGTGTCACTGCTGGACTGAGAACAGTCCACCAACCAAAAAGATCCAGCCAACAGCGTCCTGTGGGCAGCATCCTGGGACCACTGATGAAGGACCAGAGGATGACCAACACAAACTGTGCAGCAGCAGATGAGCTGCCGTCTCTGACTTTACATCTACAAGGTGGACTGACACGGTAGGAGTGTCTAATAGAGTGGACAGAGAGTGGACACAGTGTTTAAAAACTCCAGCTGCACTGCTGTGTCTGATCAACTCAGACCAACACAGCACACACTAACACACCACCACCACGTCAGTGTTACTGCAGTGCTGAGAATGATCCACCACCCAAATAGTACCTGCTCTGTGAGGGTCCCTGGGGGTCCTGACCACTGAAGAACAGGGTAAAAGGGGGCTAACAAAGTATCAGAGAAACAGATGGACTACAGTCTGTAACTGTAGAACTACAAAGTGCAGCTATACAGTAAGTGGAGCTGATAAAATGGAGAATGAACGTAGAAACAAGGAGGTGGTCACAATGTTATGCCTGATCTGTGTATATAAATGACATCACAAAAACTGTGAATTTGCGTTTGCAGCTTATTGTCCATTGCCCACTCCTGTGTGAAGTGAACGGTATGTTTTGGAACTTTAACAGTGTTTACACACCGTATCCAATTCTATTACTATCAAAAAAGTGAGTATATGAGCCCTCTGTAGGATCATCCCTACATCCCTACATCCCTACACAAATCGTCACTGTCGGAACGAAACCTTGTATTTCTAAACAGCTAACTTTACACAGTAGAAGCCTAATTATAATGAAAGGTAATATTTCAGGTAATTTTGGAGCATTTCTATTGGTCTGTCAATTCCAACATAATGTAAAAAGCAGCTGGCAATTTTAAAATATGTCAAAAAAATGAAGAACTAAATGTAGAAATGAGGTTTTGTCCTGACGGCGTTGATATGCATGTTTCTGTGGTACAATACAGTACAAATATTACCTCCCACATACCTCCACAGGACATAGAACACCATTCTTTACATCATGGTGAAAACTGTATGACTCTGCTGGGAGTATTTTATTGCTCTACACTCATTTGAACCATAATTTGAGCTGTAATTTCTATATGTTATTACTTTTCACTGCCATCCTTCTCAGGTGGGGCACTGGATCTAATTCTATAGCTGCCTGATTCAATACCGGTTTAAATAAGCCCTCATCCACTTTCACTCAACTCCATCTTAAGGGATGTTCCACTGCTGCGTTAGCTTAAAGACCCGGGCAAGCTGAATCTGTTTTCTTTCTAATTAGGTTAATCTTGTTCTCACAGGTAAATAGTAAACGTGTGCTATAGTTACGTTCACATTCACAGGGTGAAGTGGCACAAATCAGATTTTTTGCCCTAATGTGACTCAGATCTGGTGTTTTCAGGGCTGTGTGGACACAAATCTGATCTTTTCAAATCTGACCTGAGCCACTTTATTATGTAGTCCTAGATCGGATTAGCATCCGATTCGCGGACATGCGGGCTAAATGTGATGCTCAGATCGGAATTCATGTGCTTTTTTTTCACTGCAGGTGTGCAATCATTCAGCATTACCATGGCAACAGTGCCAAAAAGAAATTAAAGCTTGTAAACGCTGGAAAAGCAGCTCGTCTCACCTTTTTCTTCTTTGTCTCGCTCCAATAATGAAGCCAAGAGCTGATCAGAGTTAACGATCTTCTCAGCGAAGCTCGTTCTGCTCGTTAGTTTGTGCTGATGATGCAGTGATTCAGTCACGTGACGTTACTGAGTAGGAGGAGGGTCATTTCAGGAAGCCGGTTCGTTCACATTCATGAAAGAGCGTGAACCATCATGTCAGAGAGATCGGATTTGAGCAAAAAATCGGATTTGAGAAATGAGGCTTGTAATGTGTGTAGGTGGATTGGTGCTGGGTCAGCAGTGATGCGGGCTCTTTACCGGTCTGTTGTGGTAAAGAAAGAGTTGAGCCATAAGGCAAGGCTCTCGATTTACCGGTCAATCTACATTCCCACCCTCACCTATGGTCATAAGCTTTGGGCAATGACCGAAAGAATAAGATCGCGAATACAAGTGGCCGGAATGAGTTTCCTCCGCAGGGTGTCTGGACTCTCCCTTAGAGATAGGGTGAGAAGTTCGGTCATCCGGGAGGGACTCGGAGTAGAGCCGCTGCTTCTTCACATCAAGAGGAGCCAGCTGAGGTGGTTAGGATGCCTCCTGGACGCCTCCCTCAGGAGGTGTCACAGGCAAGTCCACCTGGGAGGAGACCCCAGGGAAGACCCAGGACACGCTGGCGTGACTATATCACCCAGCTGGGCTGGAAGCGCCTCGGAATCCCCCTTGGAGAGCTAGTGGAAGTGGCTGGGGAAAGGGAGGTCTGGGCCTCATTGCTTAGGATGCTGCCCCCGCGACCCAAACCCCGGAGAAGCGGAAGATAATGGATGGATGGATGGATGGGCTTGTAATGTGAACATAGCTTAAGCAAACCCTTTGAATAAGATTCCATTGACCAATAAATATACACTATATTTCCAAAAGTATTCGCTCGTCTGCCTTCACATGCATATGAACTTGAGTGAGATCCAGTTCTTAATCCATAGGGTTTAATATGAGGGCAGCCCTCTGCAGCTATAACAGCTTAGACTCTTCTGGGAAAACATAAACTGAGCGTTAATATTACACTCAATTTCAATATCATACATGCATTTTTAATATTTCACTCTGTGTTAGCTGGGACTTTTTGGAGTGGCGGGGGACCCGAGTGAACTTGCCCAAAAATCTTTGCGATCTGACGCTTTTCCCTTTTCAAACCTGGGAGCAATGGTGGAAGAAGCTGAAGTCATTGCACTGAGCCACTTTAAAATGCTTATTATGTAAAATCAATTACATTCAATTTGCCTGGCTTTAGATTCCAAACTACCTTGTCTCTTATAAATGATTGCTGGTGCTATGTCATTTTACACAGCTGGCACAGCTGGATAGGTAGCACGGTATAGTTGGCAAAGGCTCCCAGGCTCACAACAATAAAAAGAAAGATGACACTGAAATGTATAGCCTGACGGCAATAATTCACAAATGTTATTTACATTGCATTCAAACTAGAAACATTTTACACGGAATAGCTTGCGTGGCTAACCGATTAGCACACTGAAGCTAACCCAACAGAGGGTAAAAGGGTTCTGAATAATCCGTTCCCTTCTTTCTACCACGAGAGATCCTTTGGGCATCATAAGTGTGATGCATGTCCAAGCGGGGAGTCGTAATGGACGAGGGCAAGTTAAAAAAACTATCGAAACAGGACCCGAGAAATCCAGCGATCAGGCTCATAGGCTATAATATAACGCTAAAAATGTTGTTGTTATAGCAAATCAAAACTAGACAAGCTGCAAATGACAACAAAATCCCATCCACCATGCTAGGTTGTGCTAACACACCTGGATTACAAACAAACAAACAAAAAATACATTTTTTGTCATTTGAAATTAGTGACACAACCTACATATATGCATTATAATAATGCTGGAATGGGATTTGAGCCAGTGTTCAGTAAAGCTTGGCCTACCTAGAAACAGTAGCTACAAAAGAATTAGTGGGCGGAGCATTGATGGGTTGAAATTCAAATTTAGATTAGTGTGAAATGCAAAAGCCACACAGCCACACATTAACAATGCATCACAATAACTCAGAAATTAAAGGTGAACTCCGATTTTTCTAAAGTTGTTCATAATTATATGCTGAAGATGCAAACAAAGCCATTCAGTGTGGTTTTGGTGGGAAATGCTCCATCCTAGAGTCAGAATGGCTCAACATGGTAGTGATAGGAACCAGACATCCACCTCTGAAAACTCCCTCACAGAAAGTAATTACATTAAATGATTATGAATATAGTAGTAGATAGTTTTGAGAAGTTTTTGCCTAAAATAAACGTTTTAAGATCCATTCATGGTGGAGAGTTACATGCAAGGTGCTGCAAGACAAAATAGTCTCCAGTGACAACTTTTTTTTCAGGTTTATAACTATTTTATCAACATTTAAAAAAAAACACCTACTCATTTAGGTTCACTAGTGGTTTTGGATGGTAAATAAACGGATATATTTGCATTGTATTCATGGCAACACCTGGTTCCTATCACCGCCACTGTAAAGAAATCTGAACTGTTCCACACCGAACCACTCTGAATGAACATCTCAACCACTGATGTGCCTAGAATTTTTGAAAAATGTGTGGAATTCCCCTTTAATGTAAAAAATATATAATGCCTAGTATTGTGGGTGGTTTTTCACTGGGTTCCTCACGGGAAAGTTAATGCATTAAATGTACGTGATTCAAACGTGTGCATCAGTTACACATTGCTTCAATATATAACATCAACACAACTTGTCTTCTGGTTGACTTTCTTTGGCAATATTTATTCTGGTATATTCTATTTTATTTATCTAGAAGTGATGCATGCATTGGAATCGAGCAAATCCAGTGCTTTACTTTTTCCATGCACGCCCTAACAGGAGGAAGAGGAGAAAGGATCAAGCATCAAAGGAAGTTTCATGTTCTTGAACACACAAGCCCCAAAGCCACTGCAGAAACAGCGGGGGTGGATCACGTGGGCCAGGCATGCAAAGCCTTTTGCCTCCATGTGCTGGAGCCGCATTAAAGATTCACTCGGCGTTGGGAGTGAGCTCGCTCCAAATTTAATGGGAGAATCTACGTCCTGTTCCAGCTTTCACAGCCTCTTCACATCGGTATGCAGTAAGCAGATTTAAAATAAACAGGACTTGATTGGTGTCTCTGCACAACAGTCAGAGATCGTCTTACATTTATTTAAATTCCCGTTAAAATAGCCATCAGGTACAAGCTATTCATTTTTCAGGGCCAGAAAATATGTATTTATATGCAGATGTGAAACCTACACAGAAGCCCCAGTTATTATTAACTACAACTTCCATTCTTTGTGTGTTCACATCTATGGGTAGGGTGTCCTGATTTTTGTTGAGATAGAGAGGTAGGGTTGAAGTGTTAGGGCTGCATAACCCCCACAAATTGGGGTTTTTAAGAGGATCCAAACAGAGAGTTTGAACAAAAACAGAGAACAAAGGCTACCCTCAGTAACACACGACGCCGAGAGGGACTCCAATCCTGCAGTGCCAGACGTGCCCCCCTGCTTACGCCAGTACATGTCCAGGCCCGTCTGAACTTTGCCAGAGAGCATATGGATGATCCAGAAGAGGATTGGGAGAATATCATGTGGTCAGATGAAACCAAAATAGAACTTATTGGTAAAAACTCAACTCGTCGTGTTTGGAGGAAAAAGAATGCTGAGTTGCATCCCAAGAACACCAAACCTACTGTGAAGCATGGGGGTGGAAACATCAGGCTTTGGGGCTGTTTTTCTGCAAAGGGGACAGAATGACTGATCCATGTTAAGGGAAGAATGAACGGAGCCGTGTATCGTGAGATTTTAAGCCAAAACCTCCTTCCATCAGTGAGAGCATTGAAGATGGAACATGGCTGGGTCTTCCAGCATGACAAGGATCCCAAACACACCGCTCGGGCAACGAAGGAGTGGCTCCGTGAAAAGCATTTCAAGGTCCTGGAGTGGCCTAGCCAGTCTCCAGACCTCAACCCCATAGAAAATTTGTACAGGGAGCTGAAAGTCTGTGTTGCCCAGCGACAGCCCCAAATCATCACTGCTCTAGAGGAGATCTGCAGGATGAATGGGCCAAAATACCAGCTACAGTGAGTGCAAACCTGGTGAAGACTTACAGGAAACGTTTGACCTCTGTCATTGCCAACAAAGGTTATGTTACAAAGTATTGAGTTGAACTTTTGTTATTGACCAAATACTTAGTTTCCACCATAATTTACAAATAAATTCTTTAAAAATCCTACAATGTGATTTCCTGGAATTTTTTTTCTCATTGTCTCTCATAGTTGAAGTGTAGCTATGATGAAGATTACAGACCTCTCTCATCTTTCTAAGTAGGAGAACTTGCACAATCAGTGGCTGACTAAATACTTTTTTGCCCCACTGTATATGTGTGTGTGTGAGTGTGACTGTATTTGTCTGTGTGTGTGACTATATGTGTGTGTGTGACTATATATATATATATATATATATATATGTGTGTGTATGTGTGTGTGGAGAGGGGGGCTAGTGCTACAGAGACGTTCATTTTCAAATGACTGAGGTTTTTACCTGAAGAGCTTTTAAATTCTTGCGGTTGTGACATTTTTTACATGACCATTTACCAACCTCTCTTTATTCCTCAGAATTTAAGCAGGCTAGTTTTGTTACTGTCCCTTTAAAACTGGTGTATGTAAATGAGCTCTGTTTTGATTGGCTGCTCTGCATTCAAAAATATGCCTCATTCAAAAATACAGTCCAAGCTGAAACACTTTTTATAACTTCAGGCTGAGTGGGTGGGGCTAAAAACCTATAAAAACCTATTTTCTAAGCCTCTTCTCCCTCAGGGTCACGGGGCTGCTGGAGCCTATCCCAGTGGCCCTCGGGTGGAAGGCAGGATACACCCTGGACAGGTCGCCATTCCACCGCAGGGCAGACAGACACTATAGGCTAAATACTATACTATAAATGTGTTTTAATGGGTAAATGGGTTTTGTGACATCACAAAAGCAATGAATTCAGAACGGGCTGCTTTCGCAACATAGTTTCAATATACAGATTGTATATGATTGAGGCGTGAATGGTACATTTTGAGACTTAAACAATGTTTATATACTATGTTAAACTTAAAAGTGTGCAAAAGTTTGAGCGCCCCTGATCAGATGGCGTGTTGTGATTTTCTTAGTGAAAATAGGTGAACGCATCCTCTAGAGAGACGCACTTGTGCATATTTTAATGTATAATTACTGTTTATTTACTGAATTTAACATGTTGGAAGAACATGAAACATAAAAGGTGGCCTGTGCAAAAGTTATGGCACATTTTATAGGGCATGTCTCATTTTTTTCCTATTTGAAATCAAATTTAAAGTCAAATAAATAGAACTTGTGCACTAAAATTTGTAAAAGAATGAAAAAAAGAAAAAAATGTAAATGTGTTTTCTGTATTCACACAGAAAATCACTAAAACATGTAATTAGACCGAAACATTTCATTTTAATACACACACACACACACACACACACACACACACACACACACACACACACAGACGTTTGGCTTACTGATATAATGAGAGAGAGTGTGCAAGCTGGGCTTTTTCCATATCAAAGGCAGAGGAGCTGCTTATACTGCATTAATAAATCATTATTATTGGATTATATAATAAAAAGGATGCAAGACTTTGCATGGAAAAGCATGGGTGGGCATCTTCTGGGTTTATTTCCTGCCAATAGGCAGTGGGATTTCTTTGAAGTTATTGAGCCCCCGTCATTTCAACAAATATTTTATCATATTTTATTATATTTATGCGCATTAAAAGTTGTTACTTATTTTATAGCACTTTACGCATGTTAAGGTCATTTGTACCTCTTGTAGCTCTCTGTATTCACATTCCCTCAAGGATTTGTTTGGGCCTAATCATCTTCATTCATTCACGTTCAGAAAATTAGCTTTTAGTTCCTTAACATGCACCACTGAATCAGCACAATTAGTCACATCACACAGTCTACAGCACTCAGTCTGTGTGCGTAAGCAGGGTCATAAATCATCACTTAAAGGATTAGAGTTGAGACAGAAGTGATGTGCCTTGGCCTACACATATAGATGTTAGACTCATACAGCAATAGAGGCACAGACATCTAATACACCATGTAATATACAAAACCACTGGCCAGGTCAGTTTTTATTTTTTAAGCATATAGTGCCATCTGGTGGCCATTTCGGAGTACTGCACCACATTTCTCTCACATTCTCTATCAACCTGAACAATTATGGTGATGGGAGTGCATTGATTTTTTTATTATTTTTTTATGCTGTCATTTTACCACAATGAACACATGACATGTCAAAGACCGGTCAGCTATAGGCAGCACAGAACAGCATGCTGAGATGGTGCATTTGAACACTGGATGGATCAATGGGTTCATTTCATTTTCCACACCAGTCTATTACAAATGTCTTCTTTGTACCTACACTGTCTGGCCATTTTATCAGAAACACCTACCACATATGGTACTGTGGGAAAATGCAGCCTTATTTCAAGTAATCATCAAGCTAATACTTTTTTCAGCAACCACCTACAAGACCACCAAAACTGCCCCCATCAGATAAACGGCACTTAAAGCTTTCATCTCTGAGACAAAGGAGAAAATCAAGCTGCTTCAGATCTGAAAACATCCACAGGTGTTTCTGTCCATCCTTCCATTGTGAGAAGACCACTCAGCGCTGTGGGTCTGAAAGGACGTGGAGCTGATCAAGAAGAACCTCACTGAGAAAAGGAGACGGACACATCAAACAAAGAAGCTGAACGATGGACTCACCACCCCAGAGTCCAGACCTCAACACCACTGAATGTCTTTGAGATTACTCGGTTTGTAAGAAAGAGTGCGATGAACTTCTAAGACTGAACTTTGGAGGTGTGGACAAATATCCCTGCAGATTTCTCTGAAAAACGGAAAGTTTCCTGAAAAAAGCGGAAGCTCTCTTCTTCAAGATCTCTTCTCTTTAACCCCTGAAATGGCCAGGACTCGCCGCCAGGCCCAACGTTTTATTACACACTCCTGTAAGTTAAGAATAGCTCAGCCAGTTTGCGTTGAAATCTTGCCAGCTACTGAGTAATAAGTCTTAGTACATAATAAGCCTGGGACTTTAAAGGGCTAAGTCAGACAGAGTCGGAAAGTATTCTGACATACATTGATGGGTAAAGCATCCTGTTTGAAAGCAACAAAATTAATCATAATAGAAAGGCTGAATGGCCTGAAATCAGATCCTCGTTTTATTTCATTTATTTAGTACTTAGTACATATTCAATGGCTACAGCAGAATGCTGTGGTCTGAGGCACAAAGTGGACACACTAAAAATGGAACATGTTGACATTACATTCAGTTGTCGAGGCTTCTGTGTGATTTTCTGTGAAATATCTTTTTTTCTATGATGCGGAAAAATGAATAGCTTGTATTTATTGCCTATTTTGACTTTACATTAAATAAATTGTGCAGAAGCACGACCACTGGCTGTAGCCCATCTGTTCCTGCATAATTCATCACTCCATTTACTCCATCTATCAAAAGAAGGGACCACCATCAGACCACCAGTGCAGGGCTTTTTACTTGTCAATGTCACTGCCTGGTCAAGAGTAGACTGCCACCCATAAATATCCCACCACACGCGGCTCTGTGATCAGAAACTGACCATTGCTGCAGGTCACGAGGATGACTAACAAAAAGCTATGCTTCATCAAATGTGCTACTAACTGTACACCAGCAAGGTGGAGCTACAAGAGAGCGGTTTCTAATAAAGTGGCCACATGCACTACCATGTCATTGCTGTACTGAGAATAGCCCACCACGCAAATAATATCTGGCTAGTGGTGGCCCTATGGTGGTCCATACAGGCCTAGAGGGTGGTTGATATGTTGTTCAGCAACAGATGTGAACCAACAAAGAGCACCTACATCGATCGGGCATAACATTATGACCATCTCCTTGTCTCTGTGATCCACCTCCCAAATAGTACCTGCTCTGTGAGGGTCCATGGGGGTCCTGACCACTGAAGAACAGGGTAACAAAGTATCAGACAAACAGATGGACTACAGTCTGTAACTGTAGAACGACAAAGTGCAGCTATACAGTAAGTGGAGCTGATAAAATGGACAATGAGTGTAGAAACAAGGAGGTGGTCTTAATGTTATGCCTGATTGGTGTATTAATAGATGTTTCCGATAAAATGGCCAAATACTCTAAGCACAAGCTAGACTTTCCTTATAAGCTGGAAAACATTGTTAAAACATCAGGGCATACAACAGACTCTCAGCCTGTCATTCTCTTACCTTCTCATGTCGTACTACGCTGAGAATTTTCAAACAACTTATATATAGTACGTTTATTTCGAACCATCCCAGGACGCAGATTCAGAGGATTCATTATATAAGCGAGATCCATGCGTGGTGTCTCCTCAGCATGCTCCTGAGAACTCTCCTGTCCTGGTTTAAAAACCTCATTTAGTCTGGAGGACTTATTCAATCAAACCGCCACACAAGGATGATGGATGAGGCACAAAATGTCTATCAGCATTTTTTCTAATCATACAATGAAGGCTCATTAAGGGGTAAAGCAACAGCAGAGTGAATGAGCCCGTGCAGAATGTATGTAATGTTTGTGTAGCACAATAAACATGAATAGCTGTCATTCAGTCCACCACTGAGTTTTATTCCAGTTGCAGAGATTGTAGTGTTCTCAAATATAGCTCAGAGACACCTAATACAGCAGGACTCATCATTCAAAACATTTGGTCTTTTTTGTCGCTTCGCCTAAACACTGAGGCAGACTGACCCACACTGAAAAAACTTTCACATCAATAAAATACATTACATCAATGCAACGTTGAGTGTGTTTACATGCACTCAATAATCAGATCATAGTCAGATTTCTGCAGTCGTCTGATTATTCAAACAGTCATGTAAACAGCATACTCTGATTACTTAGATTGGAGGAAGGTCTAGAAATCCAATTAAGAAATCTGATGAAGAGGCTGGATTTTAGCTCAGTTATCAGATTTCTCAGTGTGTGTGAACTCTTACTCTGATTTCTTTCAGATTTCTCGGTGCGTGTGAACTCTTACTCTGATTTCTTTCAGATTTCTCGGTGCATGTGAACTCTTACTCTGATTTCTTTCAGATTCCTCAGTGCGTGTGAACTCTTACTCTGATGTCTTTCAGATTTCTCAGTGCATGTGAACTCTTACTCTGATTTCTTTCAGATTTCTCAGTGAGTGTGAACTCTTACTCTGATTTCTTTCAGATTACTCAGTGCGTGTGAACTCTTACTCTGATTTCTTTCAGATTTCTCAGTGCGTGTGAACTCTTACTCTGATTTCTTTCAGATTTCTCAGTGCGTGTGAACTCTTACTCTGATTTCTTTCAGATTTCTCAGTGCGTGTGAACTCTTACTCTGATTTCATTCAGATTTCTCAGTGAGTGTGAACTCTTACTCTGATTTCTTTCAGATTTCTCAGTGCGTGTGAACTCTTACTCTGATTTCTTTCAGATTTCTCAGTGCGTGTGAACTCTTACTCTGATGTCTTTCAGATTTCTCAGTGCATGTGAACTCTTACTCTGATTTCTTTCAGATTTCTCAGTGCGTGTGAACTCTTACTCTGATTTCTTTCAGATTTCTCAGTGCGTGTGAACTCTTACTCTGATTTCTTTCAGATTTCTCAGTGAGTGTGAACTCTTACTCTGATTTCTTTCAGATTTCTCGGTGCGTGTGAACTCTTACTCTGATTTCTTTCAGATTCCTCAGTGCGTGTGAACTCTTACTCTGATTTCTTTCAGATTTCTCAGTGCGTGTGAACTCTTACTCTGATTTCTTTCAGATTCCTCAGTGCGTGTGAACTCTTACTCTGATTTCTTTCAGATTTCTCGGTGCGTGTGAACTCTTACTCTGATTTCTTTCAGATTTCTCGGTGCGTGTGAACTCTTACTCTGATTTCTTTCAGATTCCTCAGTGCATGTGAACTCTTACTCTGATTTCTTTCAGATTTCTCAGTCTGTGCATGTGCAGAAACAGAAGGCAGTACCGGAAATAATTGAGCAGTGGCGCAGCAAAACACTTCTGGAGCGAAACCAAACTTAAACCTGCTGAAACCAAACACATGCTTGACAAAATTAAGGATTTAAATGTACTTCATCTTCTACATGACGTATGTTCATATTTTCAGGTGGACCAATGTTTTTTTTTTTTAAATGGTGCATCAAGTTTGAGATTTATATTTCATTTACATCACGACTTATACTGTGAGTTTATTGGCTGGTTGTAAGGCAGAACTCTGATTATTGTCTGACTCATGTAGAAACAGAGTTTCTCTGTTTTCTGATTACTCAAGTGCATGTAAATGCATTGATCAGAATACTGACAAAACCTGATTTTCTGCAGTTATCGGATTATTAAGTGCATGTAAATGCGCTCGTTGTCTTTCAGCTCATTTTGATTTGATGTACTATGTTTTATTCATGTGGAAAATATGCACATATTTGTATCAAGCAAACTCAACGCATCACTTTTTTTCATTGTAAAGACATGAGGACCCTTCAGGGCCTTCTAGGCCTTCAGAGAAAAAAATATCTTCTTTAAAAATAGGGTCATTTTTTGTTCATTTTTATTTAAAACAATCATCTTGCTTGTTGTATTCAAACCATTCTAGTATGGTAGTATTACGTCTATTAAATTGTTATGTTTTAGTTGGAAACAAAAGGGTCAAACCCCTAAAAAGTCAAATGGAGTTTTGTCCAACCGGGATTGTGTTCTTAGTGGTATGTAGGTAGATCCAAGCAAGCTCTCCCATTGGTTAGGGCTTCAGGAGCTGAACTGAAGGCCTTACACACACTCACAAAGGAATCAACCAATCAATGTTTTGATATACCATGACCACTTTTAAGAGAAAAAAACATAACTCTAGGACTTCTGGAAGTTCAAGATACATCGTCAACTGTGAATATGAGCCATAGTCTAACCAGGTTTCAGTTGTTAAATATGGTAAACATTAGCAGTTCTATTTCTGGACTCTTTACTGAGTCACTGTTAAACTGATACAAGGTAAAATATATGTTAATATCTGTTACGAAAATGTTGAAAATGTCCTTGTGAATTGCTATTAGCTTAGTAACATACTACTAGAGTCCCATAGGGGTGCTAGCTGAGATTAGTATTGCTGTAGAGGTGTTTTTTTTTCCTTGTTTTTCATAAATTTTGTGTTTATGGCCCAAACTGAAGGCCTCACTGTACCACTCACACTTCTCTGTTGCTGTAAACAAACTTAAATGTGGCACATTAACCAGCTTAAAAACAAGAGATAAAATTTATGACCCATGATGTTCTACTAGGGTTCTGTACCATCAAGGGAACTGAATGCCAAAACTCATATTGATAAAGTCTGTAGTTCATCAGTATTTGTAGGCCTTATCAATGACCTGAAAAAGTGCTGCACTGAATTTAATTGATTCAATTATTTACATAATTTCCACATCAATAAAATACATCAACAGTTTACTTACTTTGGCAATAACTGTGTTGATAAAATACACACTCACTGGCCACTTGTATCCACACTCACTGGCCAATTTGTCAAGTTCATTTACCATCTCCAGTACTGTGCAAAAGCCAGAGACCACCCTTCATTTATTCAATTTCCAGTCAAAATAGCTTGAAGTACAAGCTATTCATTTTTCAGCATAAGGGAAAACATGAAAACATACTTAATTGAAAATGACACAGAAACTCTTAACAATAAAATATAATATCAATATAATATAATGTCAAATATAATATCACAGCAGTTCCAGTTACAACACCCAAATAATACCTGTGGTCCAAATTACACACACACACACAACCAAACATTTGGGTGGTGGACCATTCTCAGGAGAGCAGTGACCCTGCCATAGTAGAGCATGTGGCCATGTTATTAGAAACCCCCCTCTTGTAGCTCCACCTTGCTGGTGTACAGTTAGTAGCCCATTTGCTGATCATCCTCTAGACATTCATCAGTGGTCAGTTTTGGACAACACAGCCACTCTTGGTTGAATTTTTTTTTTTGGTGGATCACCTGCAACTTAGCAGTGTAAAAACCATAGTATTGGTGGTCCCTTTCCACTCTTTACCTTTATTCAAGCTTCCATTCTTTTCAGGAGACTCACTTTCAGTTCCTCAAAGAATCTGCAGACACACCCCCAAAGTTCAGTCTTAGAAGCTGGTTGATCATCAAACACATTCAGTGGTGTTCTGGACTCTGGGGTGGTCAGACCATTGTTCCGCTTCTTTGTTTGATGTGTCCGTCTCCTTTTCTCAGTGAGGTTCTTCTTGATCAGCTACACATCCTTTCAGACCCACAGCGCTGAGTGGTCTTCTCACAGTGGAAGGATGGACAGAAACACCTGTGGATGTTTTCAGATCTGAAGCAGCTTGATTTTCTCCTCTCTCTCAAAGATGGAAGCTTTAAGTGCTGATAGGGGGCAGTTTTGGTGTCTACCAGGTCTTCCAGGTGGTTTTCCCACTTATCTCTCTTGATTTTCCTTTTCTTTATGCAGGTCGATTATCTTATATCTAATCTCCTCAGAAATACCTCCTGAAATGTATGAATTAATTGCACAGAACTGAATGTGCTGTCAGTCATTCCACAATTGCAGACTGTAGTCTGTCTGTTTCTCTCCATGATCTGTTAGCCCTCCTTAACCATGTTCATCAATGGTCAAGGCCCCCACAGGTGGCCCAACAAGGTAGGAGTGGACAGTGAGTGGAGTGCAATGTGTTTAAAAACTCCATCAGCACTGCTGTGTCTGATCCACTTGTACCAGCGCAACACACTAACATGTTAGTGTCACCTCAGAGCTGAGAACAGAGGTGGTCCTGGTGGTCTGAATTATACAGAGAAACAGATTGTCTATAATCTGTAAATGCAGACATTGATAAGTGAACCTGATAAAATGGACAGTGAGTGTAGCTACAAGGTAGATGTGCCTAATAACGTGACCAGTATTCATGTAGAAGTGAGGTAAAACATTTGAATCAAGTCAGTGACCTGACGCTTAACAAAACAGAGCAATAAATCGGACTTTGAATTTTTAAAACAAGTAAATAAATAATCTCCCACCTTTCAACATTTGTCCAAATCGACACAATTACCTTGGCAGAACTGTAACTGTAATAAAGGCACAATATAATACAGCAGTAGAGTAGTGAGCCAGATCAAAGCACAGGCTTGTGGCAGAACTATATACTCCACTGCAGTGGACTGTTACCCTGAAGTAAATGTACAGTCAAATGGCCTGTTAAAAAAAAAAAAAAGATGGATAAACAAAAAAAGATGGGTAGCTCAGCAGGAGTGTGCCAAGCCTAATGAAGTCAAGGAGTACACAGGGACAGCACAACACAGGCCTGTGTGCTTATTGTTGGCATGTGTGACACAAAGCTGCTGAAACTGCTCCTGGAAAATGTTTGCTATTTACAACCTTTCTACTTCCTTCTGAGATTCATCTGCACTTCTTTAGAGGCAATTCATCAACTCTTTAATGAGTTTCACAGGGCCAGACGTTTCTTAGCATTGGAGGTACAAGCAAAACAAGTTAGCTAGTAGAAGGCTATCACTAGGCCTGTTTTTCGCTTGCAAGACGTAAAGTTTACTTTTCCAACATGCAGTTTGCTCTCTACACATGCAACTCAGTCATGCTTAACCCCTCAAATGGCAGTTTAATTTGACACTTTTATAGCCTAAGAATAGCTCAGCCAGTTTGCATGGAAGTCCCTGTTACTTAACAATAAACCTTAGTATGTAATACGCCTGGGATTCTAGGGATTGATCTGAGTTTATTCAGCAATGCTAATTTACATTCAATCAGCAACAAAATCAGTAATCACAATCAGTAACTTTACTTCAGCACTGCTACATTACACTGACATAAAGCATTTGCTGTCATGAGCTGTCCTGATATATTATGTCCAGTAATATAACAGCGACTGTGTTTACATGGAAAAACATTTGCCAATCTGACTGAATACATTCCAATTATAGATTAAGATTAGCCAAATTTACATGCAGCCCAATAATCCGACTAATAGCAGGATAGAATAAGTCCATGTATAAACTTCAGTCGAATAGTTTAGTCCGATTGAGGCCATTCAGAATGCAATTTCTATCCGATCGAACGAGTTGGGTAATCCTGTAAATAGAATAATAATAACCATGTAAAGACCTGTATCCGATTACATTCCCTATCGGAAAGTTTAACTGCACTCTGCATGTGCGTCGCGTCATAGCAAAAGTTTATAACATTCAATGTGGTGGGAGCAGAAATTGGTCTACAGAGGAGTCAAAGTTTATGCTCTGGTCTTTAAAAGACGGCAGTGGGATGAGTGTCCAGCTTATGTGTCTCAGAACACGATGTTTTCCCCTCGCCTTTTGGTCTCATGGTAACATTTACACTAAGCAGTAATGATGCATGCGCACCATTTTGGATCGGATTACTTGTAGTGCACATGTAAACAAAGATTTTCATCACATTGTTGAGTAGAGTGAGCATAAACATCTCAGTCTTCATCTGTAATCGGAATGTATTCAATTGGATTAGCAAAAATCTTTGCATGTAAACACAGCCAGTGAGGTGTTTATGCTCACTCTACTCAACAATCTGATTAAAATCTCCATTTACATGCTCAATACAAGTAATCCGATCCCAAATTAAGCGCATGCGTTGAGCACCACTTAGTGTAGATGATACCATGACAACAAGCATCATATGAGTCCAGTCAGAGTGAGATGAGCAGCAGTGAGCAGTGCTTGTGTTTTTAATCACTTTACAATTATGTCAAACTCAGGAAAACATCCTTCACATGTCCTTATTAAAGAAGGCCGAGATGAAAACATCATGTTCTGAGATACATAAGCTGGATGCCCGTCACACCGCCGTCTTTTAAAGATGTCTTTAGATCTTTGTCTCCTCTGCAGACCATTTTCTGCTCCGCTATGCTGAACTTTCACTATGACATGATGCACATGCATAACGGACCTAAACTTTCTGATTGGGAATGTAATCAGATACAGGCCTTTACATGGTTATTATTCTTCTTCTTAATGGATTATTTTCAGGATTACCCACCTTGTTCAATCAGATAGAAGTTGTATTCTGTATGGCCTCAGTGGGACTAGTCTATTCCGATTGTGGTGTATACATGGACGTATTCTATTCCAATTGATCTATTATTAACAGATCATTAGGCTGCATGTAAACATGGCTAGTCTTCTGTCACCATTACTTTTAACTGTCATGACAGATTTCATAATGTTTGTCATCTCAATGGTTAGCTAGATAACACTTAGCAGAAATTTGCATGTAACATCAGCTGTAATGACATCAAACATTATGTTAATTTTTATGACACAGTTAAAATATGTCATGGCAACTTATGACAACATCTGCTATGTCATGTTTGTGGCATGGTTGTCAATGTTATGAAGTAGGGTTCAAGTGAAGTGGACTAACGACATGCATGGTCATGGACTCATTGTCCAAAGGCTTGCTGTCCAATGGAGGGCACTATTGCACCATCACCCCCTACTTGGAGCTCTGCTTTCACAAGGCAGTGGGTTGGTTTAGAAATTTTATGTTTAGTTTTTTAGCATTTGTTCTCTCTCATATTTAGCTCAAAATTTCTAACGGTTGTCTCCAGACGTTCTCCTTACGATTTCGCGTCTGGCCCCATGAGTCTAGATTATAAACTGCTGGATTATCATTCAGTTATTAATCTTAAGGCCTATGAAACTAAGATGTCAAACATACACTGAAAAATGTACATGATTCAAATGTGCATGAACAAAATACATTACATGAACACATTTTAATCTTTCGGATTCACTTACTTTTAGTGAGAATAGTGCCTATGTAATATATCGCTGCTACTGGAACAAAATCTCCATTTTTGTCATTTTTAAGTTTTTCACAAAGTTTGCAAGCGCCTGTTGGTCTTTACGTGGCATCAAAATTTTATGATAAATGGACCAAAAGAAATGGCCCAGAATGACTTATACATAAGTCTGGTTCTATTGACGTACAGTAAAATTAATGTAGTTTTTTAATTCTTCTGTAAAGTTACCATTTTGGAGATAAGAGGTTTTGTTCAGACAACAACAATCTGCATAAATTACATATTCATGTGGAAATTATGTATAATTTGAATCGAATAAACTCAGTGCATCACTTTTTCAGTGTAGTAATGAGAACGAGAATGATAACGCTGAACCTGATAACCCATCCTTAGAGCAGCTGAAAGTGTGGGGGAGATAAAACTGAATATGGATTAGTCTGGTGTAGTTTTAGTGGTGTGTGTGTCATTGTTTAAACACTCAGGTCAATTCCTTTAAGGAGTTTTAAGGTTTGTGTGTGTATGCTGCAAGAACACATTATTGTAATGGGCTGATGTGATGCCTGAGTAGGGTCCAGCAGGGTACAGCACAGTGGAGGAAATGGGTGTTCAGTGTTAGAGTGCTAGGCAATAGAGTGTTGAGCTGCACACTGTTGGGCAGTAGAGACTAAGGTAGAAAAGTGTTGGGTAAACATAATGTTGGGTAGCAGAGACCTGAGGAGTAAAGAGTTGGGCAGTATGTTGTAACATAACAGTGTTGGGTAGAAGAATGGTGAGTAGTATAGTGTTGGTCAGTTGAGCATTGGGTAACAAAATACAAGGTAGTAGAATTTTAGGCTATAGAGTTTTGAGAAGTAGAATGTTGGGTAGTAAAATGTAAAATAGTAGTTAGCAGAGTGTTGGCGGTAAAGTGTTAAGCAGCATAGTGTTCTTAATAGTATGTGGAGTAATTGTTGGGTAGTAGAGTGTAAAGTTGTAGACTGTTACATAATAGGATATAAAGTTGGAGAGTGATGGACAGTACAGTGCTGGGCAGTAGTATGTAGTGTAAAGTAGTAAAGTGTTGAGTAGTAGAATGTGGCAAAGTAGAGTGTTGGACTGTTACGTCATGGGTACTAGAGTGTTTGGATAGAGTATATAATGCATGGTAGAATGCTGAGCAGAGAGTGTTGAGTATTTCAGTGCTTCATAATAGAGTGTTGGGAAATTGAATGATGGGCAGTATAGTTTTGAATTGTGGAATAGTGGGTACAATATTACTAGTTATTAGCACGCTGGGAAATAGAGAGTTCAGTAGTAAAATATTGGGTAGCAAAGTGTCAGGCAGAAAAGTGTAAAGTAGTGTTCATTAGTACAGTGTTGGGTAATGGAACATTGTATAGTGGAATTTTGGGCAGTAGAGTGTTGCATGTTAAGCAGAAGAGTGTTGGCTAGTTTAGTGTAAGGTCGTGAAGTGTTGGGCAGTAGAGTGCTTGGCAGTACAATGTTGAGTAGTAGACTGGAAGGTAGTGAGGGTAGTTGGGTAGTAAAGTGCATTCATATTGAAAAACAAATGGGCTTTAGTCCAAAAGAGAACTAGAACATGGGTCATGTGTTAGGTAGTAGAATGTAGTAGGTAGTGGAGTATTGGGTAGTAGAATGCTGAATACCAGTAAACAGGGTATTTCAGTTTTGGGCAGTGGAGTATTAGGTAGTAGAGTATTGAGTAGTTGAGTACTGCTTAGTAGTGTGTAAACAGTAGAGTGTTGGGTAGTGAACTACAAGATGATAGAATGTTGGGCATTTTTGATTGTGTTACATAGAGTATTACTGAGTGCTGCAGTGTAATGGTTTGTTCAGTAGTGTAGTATTGAGCGGTGTAGTACAGCGTAGACTTAAGTGATGTAGTGTAGTGTTCTGTAGTGTAGCACAGAAGTGTGTGATGCAGTGTAGTGTTCAGCAGTGAAGTACTGAGTGATGTACTGTAGTGTAGTATTGTATTGTATTTTAATAGTGAGTGACACAGTATTGTAATATTTTAATACTGAGTGACACAGTATAGTGTTCAGTAGTGTACTACAGAGTTATGTAGGGTAGTGTTTCTGTATTGTAGAGATGTACTGAATGATGTAGTGTAGTGAAGTGTTCAGTATTGTACTGAGTGGTGTAGTGTAGTATTGGGTGATGTGTAGCATAGCATTCAGCAGTGTAGAATTGAGTGATGAAGTGTAGTGTAGTATTAAGTCATTTAGCACTGGGTCATGTGGTGTAGTGTAGGGTTCAGTAGTGTAGTACTGAGTGATGTAGAGTAGTGTTCAATAGTGTTGTACTAAGTAATGTATGGTTCAGCAGTGTAGTACTGAGTGATGTAGTGTAGTGTAGTGTTCAGTAATATAGTACTGAGAAATGTAGCGTAGTGTAGTGTGGTGTAGTGTAAAGTAGTGTAGTATTGTTTGATGTAGCGTAGAGTAGTATTCAGTAATGTAGTACTGGCTGATGTAGTGAAGTGTTCAGTAGTGTAGTGTTTGTGTATAATAGTGTAGTACAGAGTGGCATAGTGTCATGTTCAGTAATGTAATACTAAGTGATATAGCATAGTGTAGTGTACAGTAGTGTAGTACCGACTGATCTAATGTGGTGTAGTGTTCAGCAGTGTAGCACTGAGTGATGTAGTGTAGTGTAGTGTTCAGTAGTATAGTACTGAGAAATGTAGCGTAGTGTAGTGTTCAGTGGTGTGATACTAGGTCATGTAGTGTAGTGTAGTGTATAGTAGTGTAGTATTGTTTGATGTAGCGTAGAGTAGTATTCAGTAATGTAGTACTGGCTGATGTAGTGTAGTGAAGTGTTCAGTAGTGTAGTGTTTGTGTATAATAGTGTAGTACAGAGTGGCATAGTGTCATGTTCAGTAATGTAATACTAAGTGATATAGCATAGTGTAGTGTAGAGTAGTGTAGTACCGACTGATCTAATGTGGTGTAGTGTTCAGCAGTGTAGCACTGAGTGATGCAGTGAAATGTAGTATTCAGTAGTGTAGTACTGAGTGATGTAGTGTAGTGTAGTGCTTAGTAGTGTAGTACTGAGTGATGTAGTGTAAGGCAGTGTTCAGTAGTGTAGTACTGGGTGGTGTAGTGTAATGTAGTGTTCAGTAGTGTAGTACTGGGTGATGCAGTGTAGTGTAGTGTCCAGTGGTGTAGTAATGAATGATGTAGTGTAGTGATTCTGTATAGTAGTGTTGTACTGAGTGATGTAGTGTAGTGAAATGCTCAGTATTGTATTGAGTGGTGTAGTGTAGTACTGAGTAATGTAGTGTTCAGTAGTGTAGTACTGGGTGATGTAGTGTAATGTAGTGTTCAGTAGTGTAGTACTGAGTGATGTAGTGTAGTGTAGTTTTCAGTAGTGTAGTGTTTGTGTATACTATTTTAATACTGAGTGACAGTGTAGTGTTTAGTACTGAGTGACGTAGTGTAGTGTAGTGTATAGTAGTGTAGTACTGCCTGATTTAGTGTAGTGTAGTGTTCAGCTGTGTAGCACTGACTGATGTAGTGTAGTGTTCAGTAGTGTAGTACTGGGTAATGTAGTGTAATGTAGTGTTCAGTAGTGTAGTACTGAGTGAGGTAGTGTAATGTAGTGTTCAGTAGTGTAGTACTGAGTGATGTAGTGTAGTGTTCAGTAGTGTAGTACTGAGTGATATAGTGTAGTGTAGTGTAGTGTAGTGTTCAGTAGTGTAGTACTGAGTGATGTAGTGTAGTGTTCAGTAGTGTAGTGTTTGTGTATAATAGTTTACTACTGAGTGACATAGTGTACTGTTCAGTAATGTAGTACTGAGTGATGTAGTGTAGTGTATAGTAGTGTAGTACTGACTGATCTAGTGTAGTGTAGTGTTCAGCAGTGTAGTACTGGGTGATGTAGTGTAATTTAGTGTTCAGTAGTGTAGTACTGGGTGATGTAGTGTAGTGTTCAGTAATGCAGTGGTGGGTGATGTAGTGTAGTGTTCAGTAGTGTAGTACTGGGTGATGTAGTGTAGTGTAGTGCTTAGTAGTGTAGTACTGAGTGATGTAGTGTAAGGCAGTGTTCAGTAGTGTAGTACTGGGTGATGTAGTGTAATTTAGTGTTCAGTAGTGTAGTACTGGGTGATGTAGTGTAGTGTTCAGTAATGCAGTGGTGGGTGATGTAGTGTAGTGTTCAGTAGTGTAGTACTGGGTGATGTAGTGTAGTGTAGTGTTCAGTAGTGTAGTACTGGGTGATGTAGTGTAGTGTAGTGTAGTGTTCAGTAGTGTAGTACTGAGTGATGTAATGTAGTGTAGTGTTCAGTAGTGTAGTACTGAGTGATGTAATGTAGTGTAGTGTTCAGTAGTGTAGTACTGGGTGATGTAGTGTAGTGTTCAGTAGTGTAGTACTGGGTGATGTAGTGTAGTGTAGTGTTCAGTAGTGTAGTACTGGGTGATGTAGTGTAGTGTAGTGTTCAGTAGTGTAGTACTGAGTGATGTAATGTAGTGTAGTGTTCAGTAGTGTAGTACTGGGTGATGTAGTGTAGTGTTCAGTAGTGTAGTACTGGGTGATGTAGTGTAGTGTTCAGTAGTGTAGTACTGGGTGATGTAGTGTAGTGTAGTGTTCAGTAGTGTAGTACTGGGTGATGTAGTGTAGTGTTCAGCAGTGTAGTACTGAGTGATGTAGTGTAGCTGCGCAGTAAAGTTGCTGTCCAAGGTGCTGAATCACGTGTAGAAGTTATCAGTCCCAGAGGACACCAGAGACCCTGCGAGCCCGTTTTAGAAAACTCACCTCACCTTAAAATAATCTCAGAGCGAGCCTGCCCGCGTGTCCCTCTCTCTCTCTCTCTCTCTCTCTCTCTCTCTCTCTTTCTCTCTCTCTCTCATCTCTTCTTTCTTTTTCTGTCTTTTGCGGGCAGCGCTTGCTGCATCTGCATCAATAGTTGTTTTTTTCTCTCCTACATTTCTCCTGCATTCTTTGCAGCCACAAAGCAGCGTCCTTGACACGCGGGGAGAGAGGCGGATTACTCAGCCGCGCGCTCGTTGCCGGTGTCTGCGTTTGCTCGACTAAAAGCCACTCTGGTGATGATGATGATGATGATGATGATGATGATGATGATGATGATGAGGGTGACGATGGTAACGATGAGGATGGCGATGAGGAGCGAGCAGCAAGTCAAAGCAGCGTTGCACTGCCCGGAGTGCATTCGTCTCGACTTGCGCGCCGCCGAGTGCCGGGAGCGCGCGGTTACCGCAGACTCCGGCCAATGAGATGGGGTTTGGGTTTTCTTGTGTTTTTCTTTTCTTTTCTTTCTCCTTTCTCGCTCTCGCTCTCTCTCTCTCTCTCTCTCTCTCTCTCTATCTCTCTCTCTCTCTCTCGGCATGCACTATGTCTCACCGCTGGTGGTCGTGGTCGCCTCCGATCGCTCTCCACAGAGACACTGCAGCATATGCGCTCCTTTCCTCAGGAAGAGCCTCGCAATCCTCATTGATTTCCGCTGGCTCCACTTTCCTCGATGCATGCACGCGACGAAAAGAAAGGAAAACAAAGGCGAAGAAAAACCGGAAGCGCTTTTTTCTCCTCTCGCCGCTTCGTCCTCCGCGAGCTTTAGCTGGAAGCTCTCACGCTAACACGGAAAATCAAGCAACACCGAGAGGCTGGTGGGGGGGTCGTGGTGGGATTGGTGGGCTTGGGGGGGCTCCGTGCACCTCCATCTCTCCATCCGGTGCGTTTCGGTGTTCTTTTCTTTGTGTTTGTCTTTCTTTCCTGTCCTCTCTCTCCAGCCTGGTCAGCTGCACGCGCAAGGACGAGAGGGTGAGTCGTCGCGCGCACCGGTACCCATCGCCTCCTCCGGTGTTTGCTGGCAGAGTGAGACTGCGGGGGGGGGGGGGGGGGGGGGGGGGGGGGTGTTGTAAGCGGTGGGAGGGAGGGGGGTAAAGTGGCAGGACGGCCTCTGGTGATGATGAGCTAATGCGGGGCCACGCGGGCAGGACGAGCTGAAGCCCTGTGGGCGCGAGACCTCGCGGGGAACCGCGAGCAAAGGCAGGACGCGGTTAAAAGGGGCACGAGAGGAAGTTCAGCGGCAGAACTTTCAGAGCGTTCATCAGCGTCAGCATCAGCAGCCCCGTTACCCTCTTCATCATCACCATCGTCATCATCATCATCATCATCTTTTCCCACATTAGAGCATATGCAAACTGTATGAACTCAAAACTCTGTAAGGGTGTATAAACTTACAGTGACACTATATAAACTTAAAAGAGAAGTGAAACTGTAGAACTTAACATTAAGATTGTATGAGCTTAAGATGAAGCTATATAACTCAAAATTAAAACCGCCCAAAATGAAACTTCAAATGAAGTTGTATGAACTTATAGCGAAACTGTATAAACTCAAAATGAGGTCAAATGAATTAGAAAACGTTTGTATGCCCAAGTAAATGAACACAACCGATCATCTTCCTCATCATCATTGTCATCATCAGCTGTATATGTAATGCATATAAGAGCAAATGCAAACTGTAAACTTAGTTATATATTATATTTAAGTGCATGTGTGTGTATATATATATATATATATATATATATATATATACTTAGTTATATTTAATATTTAAATGTACACAGACATATTTCTTTATTGTAATTATGTTTTTTGGTTTATTATTCTTTGATCATTTTTACTTGTGAATCGTTTATTAGTTTTTTTAAATATTTTACTTCCTAATCAAAGTTGTTCATTTTGATTTCATAGTTTTATTTGCTTTAATTGCTTAAACTCGTTATTTTAACACATCCATGTTCTACTTCTTTTACTTCATCACAGAGCTACAGTCATGTGCAGAAGTTTGAACACCCTCTGTGAAATTCTAATTCCAGTCAAAGTTCAATCGAGGCAAACTGTGGTGTTGCAGTTAACACGTCTTCTACGGGGAAGATACTTGATTATTTGGCAGTTGGCGACTAGTTTTTGTGCTCAAATTCTATTTATTTTCAGAGTTTAATATGAAATGAGATATAAAAGATGCCATACATTTTGCACAGGCCAAGTTTAATTTTGTTTTTTTCCCAGTATGTTCAACTTCAAACTGTGCAGAAGTGTGTCTCTGTAGAGGATGTGTTAACTTATTCCCACGTAGAAAATCGCCAAAGCATGGAATTGGGGTGCTCAAACCTTTGCGTACACCTGTATATTGATCATTTATATTCATTGTGTTCTTTTCAATCGTTTGTTTCGTTAACAGAGCTCAGCTGCGTTATAAATGAGGGTCTCTCTCCACTAGAGTTGCAGGTAGAGGCTGTATAAATAACAGCATGTCGGCTGAACTGGAAAGGCTGGAAATGATTTCTTATTCAGCTGCTGGTTATTTACAGGCAAAAGCTGGAGAGCTCTGCAGCCTGATGATGAAATGCACATTATTTCTTATGAAAAAGACTGAAAACGGAGAAGACAACAAATGGACTGAACTATTCAGGTCTTCCTCTGCTGAATAGTCTTTGTATCCCCTCATTAAAACTTCTTTCTCTTTATTTTCAGGCCTGGATGACGTTAGTGCTGCTTTCATCAGAAAAGCATGTGATGTCATCACTACCTTATGGTCAATGACAATTTCAATGTCTACTGTACAGCACTGGGAAAAAAAAAAGTTGCCATCATCAGTGGTGACAGTAGGGGGCGCTATAAGCTAGATATTAAATCTGCAGACAGAGAGCGAGAGAGAGAGAGAGAGAGAGAGAGAGAGAGAGAGAGAGAGAGAGAGAGAGAGAGAGAGGTAATGATTTAATTCAATAAAGACTTCCATGCCAGTTACTTTCAGCAGGTTAATGCAGAAGATAATAACATTATCAGCAGCTGCAATAACACCACCACCACCGCCACCACCACCAGCAGCAATAACAACAACAGCAACAACAACAACAACAACAGCAACAACAAAGCATCCACTGGCCCAACATAGTCCTTATATAGAACTGTGAACACTCTAAAGCTATTTGTATGATTAAAGGGTTCTTGCATTGAAAAGGGGCCAGACGCTCTTAAAACAGATGGTTCTTCAAGGGTTCTTTAGTAAAGAAAATGGTTCTATATGGAACTGTAAACAGTCTAAGAACCAATTGCATGATCAAAGGGTTCTTTGCAAGGAAAAAGGTGCTGTGCGCTCTTTAAAAGTGGTTCTATAAGAGTTCTTTAGTAAATAAAATTGTTCTATATAGAACCATGAACACTAAGTACCACTTGCACAACTAAAGGGTTACTTTGCATCATAAAATAGCTCTTCAGATTATTAGAGAATGTGCTGTTTTATGGTTCTAGATAGAATCTTTTTGAAAATGGTTCAATACAGTACCAAAAGGGTTCTGCTATTCTTATGATGTCAAGCCTGTAGCAATAGAAGAACCCTTGTTGGTGCTGTAAATACATAGAAATCTACAGCACATCTGCATCAATCTGTACACTGTACTTCTACAATTACAGACTGTAGTCCATCTGCCCCCTTTTACCCTGTTCTTTAGTGGTCAGGACCCCCATGGACCCTCACAGAGCAGGTACTATTTGGGTGGTGGATCATTCTCAGCGCTGACACCACTGTTGGTGGTGTGTTAGTGTGTGTTGCACTGGTACAAGTGGATCAGACACAGCAGTGCTGCTGGAGTTTCTAGACCCCTCAGTGTCGCTGCTGGACTGAGAATAGTCCACCAATCAAAAATATCCAGCCAACAGCGTCCTGTGGGCAGCGTCCTATGACCACTGATGATGGATGAGGATGACCAACACAAACTGTGCAGCAGCAGATGAGCTGTCGTCTCTGACTTTACATCTACAAGGTGGACCGACAAGGTAGGAGTGTCTAATAGAGTGGACAGTGAGTGGACACAGTGTTTATAAACTCCAGCAGCGCTGCTGTGTCTGATCCACTCAGATCAGCACAGCACACACTAACACACCACCACCACGTCAGTGTTACTGCAGTGCTGCGAATGATCCACCACTTAAATAATACCTGCTCTGTGAGGGTCCATGGGGGTCCTGACCACTGAAGAACAGGGTAACAAAGTATCAGAGAAACAGATGGACTACAGTCTGTAACTGTAGAACTACCAAATTCCATTACAGTTTATTTGCTGAATTTAACATATTGGGGAAAACAAAGTATAAACTGTGGCCTGTGTAAAAGATATAGCACAATTAAAATTTTAGGGTTTTTTCCAAATATGATAAACCCAGCAAATAAATAGAAATTGTGCACTAAAATTTGAAGAAAAATGTCAAATTTAAGTTTGTAGAGGATGTGTAATTTAGATTCACTTAGAAAATCAGCGACACGTGTTATTTGGCTTTAATTCAAGATTTTGTATATGACTGTAAAAATGTGCCTATATTATAAATGGACCTGATAAAGTGGATTTTATCATGGCGGAAAACAATAACGTCATCAGAAACGGCACCAAACAGGCTGCAGAAGCCAGGTGCAGTCAAACTTAGTACGCTGTTAGAAATAAAGGTTCTGTCCATGTACATGTTTTGTTCATCAGGGTATAAACAGTGTAAATGTTCCCTCAAAGGTACAGCAGTGGTTTAAGGTCTGATTGTGAACCTTAAATCAGTTTTTCCAGGTTTCCAGTTTTTCCACCTTTTCATAACCGAATGTTTCAAAACAGAACAGTAGAATAAAAGCCTGGAGGCGAGGCGGGGGGTGTGGAGTCAGTACAGCTTAGAACAGATCATTTAAATGGATTATGGTTCAGTTACGTTTCCTGACTGAAGGTACTGAGATGGACACTTGAGGGTGGCGCCCCAGTGGCAAGAGGGGAACTGCCCTAGTGACAGTTTAGTACCTTTATTTCTGAGAATGTATTGCTGTAGGACCATGACGTTTTTTGTGGAAGCACTTTAAACTAAAAAAAAAAAAACGGTTCTTCAAGGAACCATCCACTGAAAGGGGGCAGTCGTGGGCTGGAGGTTAGGGATCCAGCCTCGTGACCGGAAGGTCGCCGGTTCAATCCCTAGAGCCGACAGCACATGACTGAGGTGCCCTTGAGCAAGACACCTAACCCCCAACTGCTCCCTGGGCACTGCGGATTGGGCTGCCCACCACTCCGGGCAAGTGTGCTCACTGCCCCCTAGTGCGTATGTGGTGTTTCACTTCACGGATGGGTTAAATGCAGAGGTGAAATTTCCCTGTTGTAGGACTAATAAGGGTCTCTTAATCTTAAAGGTTCTTCAGCCAGTCAAAAGTGGTTCTTCTATGGTTTCCCTCTTTATTTTTAATGGTGTAGGCAGCCATGTAAAGAAGCAGAGTTAAAAGGGAATTGAACTGACTGTTTCAAATCAAATTAAGATGTAAACAAAGTCAGAATTGTTCTCAGTCGTGATGATGGGAACCAGATGCCTGAAGAATTTAGTGTCTCTGAAAGCTCCTCACAGATAGTTATTATATGAAATGGTTGTTAATATACAATCTCACGCCTGCTTGCTTTACTATACTTCTGTAATTGCATTTTGGCCTAAAATGTATTTTTTAAAACAGATTTTTTCAGATTTTCCACAATTTTCATCATCATCCATCATCAACGTTACATATAAACTCAGAAGACACCTGTAGATTGATTGGTGGTTTTGGATAGTAAATAAAATATCAAATATATTTGTGTTGTAGTCATGATGACCCATTTTAGTCCAAAAGCTTATCTCAAACACACCATCTCAGGCATCGGGCAGTACGTCCATAATCATTTCATGCATTAGCTTTCTGTTAAGGAGCTTTCACAGGTGGACATCTAGGTTTCTATCACCACCACTGTGAATAATTCTGAGTTGGAGGTCTGACTTTCTAGAAAGGTTTCTCTAGAATGCAGCATTTCTCTTCAAAAGTCAGTGAAAGTGGACATTCTGGTCACAGTCATTCTGTCCAGTTATTGGAACAAAGGAGAAAGGAGAGTTAAAGAGAAGAGAAGAAAAGCGAAGAGAAGAGAAAAAAGGAGAGTTAAAGAGAAGAGAAGAGAAGAAAGGAAAGTTAAAGAGAAGAGAAGAGAAGAGAAGAAAGGAAAGTTAAAGAGAAGAGAAGAGAAGAAAGGAAAGTTAAAGAGAAGAGAAGAGAAGCAAAAAAGAGAGGAGATTTAAAGAGAAGAGAAGATGAAAGGAGAGTTGAAGAGAAGAAGAAAGGAGAGTTAAAGAGAAGAGAAGAGAAAAGAGAAGAGAAGCTGAAAAGAGTTAAAGAGAAGAGAAGGGAGAG